>NC_056602.1:11494886-11494956 GCF_018340385.1 Cyprinus carpio
CGCCAAAAATTGTAATGGACAATATACCAACGATGGTAAGGAAACACTGAGCACATGTTCACACTATGAG
>NC_056602.1:11495142-11495216 GCF_018340385.1 Cyprinus carpio
GTTTGGGCTCTCGGTAATGAAAAATGTCCAATAAGAGGCCAGAAAAGTTAAATGTACATATAAGGAACAGTTGG
>NC_056602.1:11495227-11495433 GCF_018340385.1 Cyprinus carpio
TAACGTGAAAGTACGTGTGTGTTTTAAAAAGACCAAACTCAGTAAACAAATTATTAATAAAGCATTATATTCACAGATAAGCAGATATGAGCCCAGAATACGAACGCAACGCAATTAATTTGGCGTTAAGCATTTTCCTCCCGTAACCTGCTTGTCTGTAAATAGAATGCTTTATTAAAAATGTTTACTGAGTTAGGTCAGCTTTT
>NC_056602.1:11496435-11506129 GCF_018340385.1 Cyprinus carpio
CCCCTAATGCTGCCCTAATGATATCAGAAAGGAGTTTCTCAGATAAAACTTGCAAAGAGCTTGAAGTTATCATCATCTACAGTGCGTAATATCATCCAAAGATTAAGAGAATCTGGAACAATCTCTGTTCTCAGATAAAAAGGCTGGAAAAAACATACTGGATGCCCGTGATCTTCAGCCCATAGGCGGCACTGCATCACATACAGGGAATGCTACTGTAATGGATATCACAACATGGGCTCAGCAATACTCCAGAGAAAACATTGTCGGGTGAACATAATCCACTGTGCCATTCTCTCCGTTGCCGGCTAAACTCTCTATAGGTCCAAAAAAGAAGCCATATCTAAATATGATTCAAAAGCGATATGTATTTTCTCTGGGGCCAAGGCTCATTTGTAAATGGACTGTGGCAAAGTGGAAAACTGTTCTGTGGTCAGACAAATCAAAATTTGAAGTTCTCTTTGGAAAACTGGGACACCATGTCATCCGGACACAAAGAGGACAAGGACAACCCAAGCTTGTTATCAACAGCAGCTCACGCAGTGAAGCCTGCATCTCTGATGGTATGGGGGTTGCATGAGTGTGTGAGTGGCATGGGCAGCTTACACATCTGAAAGGCACCATCAATGGGCTGAAAGGTAATATCCAATTTCTAGAACAACATATCTCCCATCCAGGACGTCGTCTCTAAATTTCAGAGAAGACCTTGCATTTGTTCCCAACATGACAATGCCAAACCACATACTGCATCAATTACAACATCATAGATCTGAGACGTAAAAGAAGGAAGGGATCCAGGTACTGAAATGGCCAGCCTGCAGTCCAGATCTTTCACCCATAGAGAAACATTTGGCACGTCCAATAAGAGGAAGATGCGACAAAAAGAAGACCTAAGACAGTGTAGGAGCAACTAGAAGCCTGTATTAGACCAAGAATGGGGACAACATACCTCTTCCTACACTAGCAAGCTAACTTGTCTCCCTCATGGTCCCCATACGTGTAATTGCAGACTGTTATAAAAAAGAAGAGGGATACACAGTGGTAAAATATGGCCTTGTCCTAACTTCTTTTTGAGATGTGTTGATGCAAGAAATGAACCAATAACTTATTTTTCCCCTTAAAATGATACACTCTCAGTTTAAACATTTAATATGTCATCTATGTTGTATTCTGAATAAAATATTGACATTCGATACTCTACATCATTGCATCTCTGTTTTTATCTACAATTTGTATATGTCCCAACTTTTGGAATCGGTTCTAGAATGTCCCACTCCATTCCCAGCTGGATTGGAAAAGAATCGCCTAATAATGGTCATAAAATGGGTGCATCGAGAATATACCAATTTAATATATTAATTTAATATAAATAGATGATACTTTTATAAAGTTTATCTCAACATTTGACTGCAATGGCTGTGGAGACAAACTGCACTAAAATAAGAGCATTGATGGGATCAAGTGAAATTGCGTTTTGTTACTATAGCAAATAGATTACAGGTATGTCCTTTTCAGAATCATCACCACTGGTAGAAATAAAAAGCTCTCGATTTCTTTCAATCTTTAAAAATATTCAGGAGCAGTATATTTTCCTGAAATAAAGGGGAGGAAATTCGCAATATAGTAAAGAAAATCTTCAAGTTTCATAAAAATTTAATGGCACAATATAGACTGATTATTGTGTGTCATTTATCAACTGCATCAACGATTATTATATGTAACAATATGTCATGTTATATAAATTCAAAACAATACTGATATCCTTTTCATTTCTTTCATACTCTGATAATATGAAATAACAATTCTTTCAAAAATTATTTAATCTATAATTCATTTTTCTTCTTAAAGGCCTGATCCTCCCACTGTGGATAATAAACCCACTAATTTATTAAATGTGGTTGGTTGTTCGTCTGTTAGCCTAAAAATCAGCTTTAATTTAACAAAAACAATAATTTCGCCAGACATGGAGAGTTACAGACTAATGTTTTTTTTTTTTTTTCTTTCTGTGCATTATATAATGAAGGCTTTATAAAACTGCACAGCATTTTTTAGCTTTTTAAATCAACATACCCGTCCCACACTAACTAATGCATCAACATTTCTGTCATGCATGTCTATAAAAGCACGATCAAACCACCGCATTAGGCGTATGTAGACGATCGAACCAATCAGAGTAGGTATGGGGCGGGGCTGCACGTGCAACCCTGCCCCAGGTGCAGCCCCACCTCGATCTGCAGGCTGCAGCCGGGTGCTTCTATTGTGGATTTTCTGAAATATGGCCATTTTGAGAGAGAGAGATGTATAAATTGTCTGCGTCTGTCTCTCTCTCTACAAACAATACAGCTGAGTTTAGTTACTTAAAACACTTTACCCCCCATGTTGCTAAGAAATATAATGTAGCAATTCAGTAGCGATTAATAAAAGTCACGTAGCAGCACTGACAACAAGTTTCTGAGCTTTTGAATGTTACTTTTTGCACACCGATCTCAGATCTCTGTGTGTGCGCGGTGTGTGCATGCGTGCATCAATTAATACAGTGCATTAATAGAACAGTGATTAAACTGAACGGTTTTAATTCATTAGCCTTGTCTCACACATACACATACAGTACAGTGGTGTTCAGTATGGTCTTATTGGGGGTTGATGTTGGCACAGTTGTTACCCATAGAAATTAAAAATGGCATGTCATGCCGAAAAGGTTGCCGACCCCTGCCCTATGACATGGTGGACTTAACGGACACACGCATGCGGCAGCCATTGTAAGTCCGCAAGACTGCAAGTGCACATGAAGTGTTCTATTTGGGACAGGGCCTTAGTGTTACGTCAGTTTGATCATGGTCGTGTGTCTTGTGACGGATTATGTCAGCTTAGATTCTGAAAGGGCAGTAGGTGTGTTTGACTTCATGCAGCGCACTACTTGAATTGATCACAATCTGACCGACGTTATTTTCGTTCATTTAATCTTGACTTGAGACTACCGATTTGCGCCTTCGCTATCATGTAATCAAAGTACCGCAATGCCTCAGAGCAGTCGGCCCCAGCTCAGCCGGCACAGTTTCTCAGCGGCTGCAGGATCTTTGATGATACTACAGCTTCATAGACCCACCACGCGACAGTAGTCACATGTGTTTATTCCTAACATCCCTCATTTTCAACAGTACCGTCAACTGCGTTTTTAGAACAGATTTTACTGTAGTTACAATGTTGTTATATTGAGTAAAAAAAAATATAAAAAAAAATTATATAAGAGTATATATATATACCTTTTTTTTTTATTTTTATTTTTTTTTAGTAAAAAATAAAATACTTGAACATCAGATGGCTGTAATGTACTCATAAAAAGTGTTTTTCTGTTACTCATGAAGCGCTTGAGAAATGCCTATGCATTTGACAAATGGTGCATTTTATTTCTCCACTTCCATCTGTGATAGAGTATGTGTACTAGAGGCCAGCCGAGTAGGTGCTGTGCAGGTAAACTCCCCATTCCCCGATCTCAAAGAGATCTTACTCCAGCACAGGCGGCTAGTGGCACAGTCATTTAGCCTCCTTGTAAGTGCATCCCACTCTCCCGTACCGCGAGACCTGCGGGGTTCGAGGCCCACTCGGAAAAAGGACAAGGTGTGGCGGCGAGGACCCAGGAGAGAGGGGTTACATTGGTGCCGCGGACTCCAGATGGGGTGGGTTTAGGGGAGTAGGGTGTAGCCGGAGGCCAGTAGGTGCTGTGCAGGTAAACCTCTCCCCTGATCTCAAGGGATGCGCTGGCTAGTGAAACGCAGTCGATTTGGCCTCTCCTTGTTAGTCACGTCCGCGTCCCATGCAGGAGACCGCGGGTTAAGGCCCACTTTCGGAGGATGGGGTGTGGTGGTGAGGACCCGGGAGAGAGAGGGGTTACATGCTCACAAACCTACGAAAGAGCTAGCTCAAAATCAAGCCCGACCTCCGCGACTCAGTTTTCAGCTCCTCCCCCCGACTACAGCTAATAATCCTGGTTGAGCCTTGGCACCGTAATATGGTTCCAAAATGGAGCGCTGCCTATTGTGTTTGGGAATGTTCATGAATAGATTTAAATACAAAAGAATACTGCGAAAATGGGTTACACTGAAAGAGGAACTCATCTCATGGTTGTCTGCGATCAATGAGAGGAATTAAGCTGTGTCGTCAGTCATTTCCCATCATGCTTTTGATCAGCACAGTCAAGGTTGTGGCTAGAAGGGATACAGCTCCGGAAATGAATGATAAATTTAATTTTTTTTTTATTTATTTTGTTTTTTTTTATTAACTTCTACACCTACCCCAACCCTAAACCTACCCCTTAAAATAATTAAAAAAATAGTAATTATTGTTGTACAATGTGACAAAAATTACACTGTATTGATGTGTGCATGCCCAGTAGAGCCATACGGATCCCCTCTAGCCTTAACCCGCAGTCAGACGAGAGCAACTGCACCCGACTGCGCAATCTGACAGTCACCTCACTGTTGCGAGAGTTTCTTGGCACATGTCAGCATGACATCAAAGCAAGTCGGACTAAAAGGTATAAAGCCCAAGAGGCAAAAACTCTGATGCTGCTGTTATTTTTGTAGCATGACCACCAGTTTGGAGTGAAAATTCCAACTGGACAACAGCACAGATACACAGAAATAGACAGAATAACAACGAAAGAGAGAGCAGTGGTGTAGTCTAAGTGATGCGCAGATTTACACTGTATATGCACTAGGAAAGGTCAAGGATTTGCATATACCCACTTAAAAAAAAGCATGTGGCTACATTTTGTGGCAGACCTTTCACACGTTCACTGATAAATAATTTCCACCCTGTCTGTGTTGGCGAAACACCGAACTTTTTTTGATAATCATGCTGTCTTTCTGTTGATGACTATTGCTATTGTGCAACCCTTGCGCAGCATTGGAGGTGTGCAAGCTTGGGAAATTAACTAATGTGAATCACTAAAGGGAGATATATGAAGAATGAATGCCGCTCTTTCAGTCATAGCGTTACCTGGAATGTCAAAGTAGCATATACTTTATCATTAAGGTAACTGTAACAACAGGGGATTGTTGGCATATAAGAACAATGAGTGATTTCAATAAACAAAGTTAATATAAACTGACTTACATTGTCTAAAAAAGTTTCAAACAAACTCACAACTGAGCTGCTGCACATCTCCATTCAGACACAGCGTTGTTTAGTTTATGAATGAATCTGCAGTTTTAAATGAATCTAGTGAGTCAATTCAATTACCCATTCATAAAGACTGTTCCTGGATGAATCAGCCATTCCAACGAATCAACTGAGTGAATGTTTCAGTGATAAAAGTAGTGCAAATGAATTTTAATACTGATTTTATTTGATCAGTAACTTATTCTTCTTATTCCATTGTTTTAATTAGAAATTTTGAGAAAAAAAAAAACGTATAAAAATATACTTTTAAATTAGACACAAAAGATAATATACTTATAAAATGTGGTTAGAAAAAGCCCTATAAATCACTTTAAGGAGTCCAATATTACTTCGTAATTGGGAAGGTTAAGGGAAATACTGGTTTTGGGTTATCTGAAGGACATCACTGGACCCCCTGCTGTTTGCTTACCGAGCAAACAGGTCCGTGGATGATGCAATCAATATGGGATTGCACTTCATTCTGCAACATCTGGACAAAACGGGACTTACTCCACCAACACTGGTTCCCCTCAGGGATGTGTTCTCTCCCCACTGCTCTTCTCCCTCTACACCAACGACTGCACGTGCAAAGACCCTCTGTCAAGCTCTCTCACTGTAGGTTTACAGACGACATTGCAGTCATCAGTTTCATCGGGGCAGTGGCGGAGTCTACTTGCAGACAAAGAAGTTTGGCAGGCAGCTGGCTGTCTGGTGCAGTCTTAACAACCTGGAGCTGAACACTCTCAAAACAGTGGAGATGATGGTGGACTTTAGGAGAAACCTATGGAGACAGATTAGTCTCAAATTTAATTCACGCAAAAAACACGATTCACACATGAGTAAACAATTTCACATGCATGAAACCTAATTCACGTACACACACAAAAAAAAAAATTCGCGTCGCGTGAAAAAAAAAATATATTCACAAAAAAGCAATTCACATCGCCAAAATAAAATTATATATTCATACAAAATACATTTCACAAATGCCAAAAACACACCGGTTACATTAGATATACAACTGTGCACAAAAACCTATGAATGTGGCTTATGATATGATTAGTTCAGATAGTAAGCTTCGTGATCTGAGTTGAAGCAAATGTGTACGAATGAATGACGGGAAGAGAGCTCTGCCAGGAAAGTCTCAAACACACACACAAACCGGGAGATTATGGATTAAGTGAGTAAATGACAATTTGTACATTCAGACGCTCGTACATTTAACATTCAAGGTTTTTGTGCGGTTGTATATCTGGTGTGTTTTGCATTTGTAAATGTATTTATGAATATATATATAATTTTATTTCTTAGCATGGTACTTTTTGTAGATATATATTTTTCCATACGATGGTATGCGTGGAGTAGGTTATGCATGTGAAATTGTTTACGCATGTGTTAATCGTGTTTTTTGCGTAGATTATATTTAAGAGACTAATCTATCTCCATAGAAACCCCTGCACTCCCGCCCCCCACTCACCGCTCATGAACAGCACTGTGGCTGCAGTGGAGTCATCAAGGCCCTGGGGAACCACCCATCTCTGGGACCTGAAGTGGGACAATCCACGGTGACTCCATTGTTAAAAAGGCCCAACAAAGGTTGTACTTCCTTAAGCCATAGCTGAGGAAGTTTAACCTGCCACAGGACCTGCTAAAACCTGCTAAAAACCGTTCAGCTCAGTCGTCATTGGGTCTGTCCTGTGTACTTCAGCCAGCTGTCTGGTTTGGTTCAGCTACAAAGACTACAGAGAGCGGTTCCGAACTGCTGAAAAGAGGTGTGGGTGCTCCCCTGCCACCCTTCAAGAACTGTATACATCAGAGTGAGGGAAAGGGCTCCAGAAAATCACTCTCTGGATCCCTCACATCAAGTTACCACCTTTTTGAACTTTTTGTCATCCTGGCGGTGGCTTCAGCCACAGCAAATGGGACAGTCAGGCACAAGAACAGTTTCTTCCCCCAGGCAATCTACCTCATAGACAGTTAAATTTTCCCCACTTATGCAATAAAATGTGCAATATCCTTATATTTATTTGTTACCACCTCCATCCTAGTACATCCCTGCATCTCACTCTATTCCTATTCCATTATCATCTATGGCACAGCTGTTCATACAATTTGTTTATTTTTCGATTTATTTCATAATGTTGTTATATTTGTGTGTTTTTGTGTGTGTGTGTGTGTGTGTGTGTGTGTGTGTGTGTTTTATCTCTGTGTACTGGAAGCTTATATCCACTAAAACAGAATTCCTTGTATACCGCAATAATACTTGGCAATAAAACTCTTTCTGATTCTGATTTATTTATTTTTTTTATTGTTCAGAAGGTGCTCCTGATTTTTAATTTTTTTTTTTTTTTTTAACTGTGCACCTAATTATTTTTTGTTTTTGTTTGATTAGCAGCTTCCAAGTGCTCTTAAAAATAAAAGTAAGTGTAGGGCCCTGTTCAGTGAGTGTGGTGGTGCTTATGAGGTGCTGCTCTGGGATGGGTATGAGGCTGGGAGGGAAAAATCACAGTATACTCAATACAATAACTAGACTATACCACTGAAAGAGAGGTCAAAGTAGAATAAAAGAATGGGAGATGTTGGACTGGATAATGTATGTTGGACAATTCAGTGTGACAGAAATCTTGCCTTTCATTGTTTTATCAAATACACTGACAGGTGATTATTCACAAAAGTGTAAAAATATTGTGTGATTTGAAGTGGGACGTAGTGCTCTCATATGCACCTGCTAACTTTAACTGTCTTTAGTCTAGTAGTAAACTTAATTCCTTTAAGGAACTGCAGGTCCTAGCCATAGAAACCATAATGATTTATATGGATATGACACTTAGAATGCGCTTATGCAACTTTACACATTTACTATTACTATTATAAGTAATTACTCCACTAGGTCTGAAATATATTGAATGTTTTAATCCCCTGGAACACACTACAAACATGATGATCTTATAGAACATAATTCTATATCATTGCTGTGTATATTTTAACACACTACAAACATGATGATCTTATAGAGTCTAAGTATTCAGATCTTTGCGTGACACTCATAATTTTAACTAGGTGCTGGCCATTTCTTTGATCATCTTGAGATGGTTCGACAGTTCATTTGAGTCCAGCTTGGCTGTTGTTGATTTATGATTGGAACTTTGATAGGAAAGCCACACACCTGTCTATCTAAGGACCTTACAGGCTCACAGTGCATGCAGAGCAAATGAGAATCATGAGGTCCAAAGGAAAACTGCCTGAAGAGCTCAGAACAGATTATGCAGCACAGATCTGGCCTGGCTCTACAAACAAATAGTTTGCTGAACTTAACGGTCCATAAGAGCATAGTGGCCTCAAATAACTTAAATGGAAGACGTTTGGCCGACCAGAACCCTTCCTAGAGTTGGTCAGTCCGGCCAAACTGGCTCCCGGGGGACGAGGCCTTGGTGAGAGAGGTAAAGAACGAACCCAAGCATCATGACGGCTGAGCTCAGAGTATGCAGTCGGGAGATGGGAGAAAGTTGTAGAAAGTCAACCATCATCACTGCAGCCTCCACCAGTCAGGGCTTAGGCGAGTGGCCCGGACGGAAAGCCTCTCCTCAGTGCAAGGAAACATGAAAAAACACCTGGGGACTGCCAAGATGGTGAGAAATAAGATTCTTGGCTGATGAGACCAGATGCACTTTTTGGCCTTAATTCTAAGCGGTATGTGTGGAGGGAAACCAGGCATGCTATCCACCTGCCAATACAGTCGCAACAGTGAAGCTGGTGGTGGCAGCATCATGCGTGGGGGGATGTTTTTTCAGCGCAGGGACAGGATGACCTGGTTGCAATCGAGGGGGAACCGATGAATGCGGCGGCCAAGACAGGGCATCCTGGACGAAACCTTTCCAGGGTGCTCAGGACTCAGACTGGGCCGAAGGTGACCTCCAACAAGCAATGGACCCTAAGCACACAGCTAAAAATAACGAAGGAGTGGCTCACAACAATCCGTGAATGTTCTTGAATGGCCCAGCCAGAGCACTACGTAAACCCAAGTGAGCATCTCTGGCGATACCTACAAAAAATGGCCGTCAACCACGTTACAATCCAATCTGACAGAAATGGAGAGGATACTGCAAAGGAGGCATGGCAGAGGACCCCAAATCCAGTTGTGTAAAACTTATGCATCTTTCCAAAACGACTCTGGCTGTAGACATCAAAAGGGTGTTCTACTCAAATACTGAGCAAAAGGGGCGCATACTTAGGACAAGGTGATATTTTAGTTTTTCTTTTTTTCATAAATGTGCAAAAATGTCAACAATTCTGTGTTTTCTGTCACAATATGGGGTGCTGTGTGTACAATTAACGGGGAGGAAAAAAAAAATGAAACTTAAATGATTTAGCAAATGGCTGTCAATATAAAAAGAGTGAAAAATTTACGGGGGTCTGAATACTTCAGTACCCCAACTGTATTTTCCATTCAGCAGGCAAACTATTTTTTACCCAGTTACATTAGAGTAAACTGGCCAGAACACACAAAAGTTAACATATGTTAACGTATGAGGCT
>NC_056602.1:11507241-11507556 GCF_018340385.1 Cyprinus carpio
ACTTACTCTTAAACATACCCGGGTATGTCACATAACCTGCTTTCTGGAATACCCCCCGATATGGTTCAGAGAGCAAAGGTTTTGTTGTAAAACAAACTGTTAAAAGGATTTGATGATTGCTAATCTAGTGATTGTACGTTATTGTTGTCATCATTCAGGTTGTATTTCAGCTCTAATGAAAAAGTTTTTTGTTGTTGTTGTTGTTGTTTTTTTTTTAAACAAAGCAGTGACAGCAAGAAGCTGGGGGGTATTCCAGAAAGCAGGTTATGTGACATAGTTTGGTATGTTTATGAGTAATTGATTTTTGTTGTTGTT
>NC_056602.1:11507582-11507649 GCF_018340385.1 Cyprinus carpio
ACAAAGCAACTCACTCTCTGAACTTAACCTGCTCCGGAGCAGGTTATGTTCCAGGGTTAGTTCACTT
>NC_056602.1:11508008-11514275 GCF_018340385.1 Cyprinus carpio
CTTGGCATGCTTTTTCTTAGCGTCCGTTGTTGAGAATGTCTTGAGTCTTAACTAGGAACATACTCTGAGTTGAATGAACTTACTCCCAGATGCATTTTTGGAACCACATACCTCGAGTAAGCAAGGTTTGGGGTTAATCAACCGAGAGTTCAGGGTTTTGTTCACGGTAAGTTAACCCTGCTTTCTGGAATACACCCCTGGAGTGCCAACTTATTAGCTCAGCTTTTTATGATAAGTCTTTGTTTGCTATTCATAATTTATGATTATTTTAATTTTGTATTTTCAGGTTTCAGCAGTTTTTAGTTTTACTAGTGGTGTGTTAGATGTGAAATAATGTGAAAAAAAAAGTTAAGCATTCAATGTGATGGATATATTATTTGAAGATGTATTTTCAGAAGATATGATACAAATAGTTATTTTAAAGTATATAATTTCCTGTAAATATATAAGCTTGCTATGATGTAAGTTTACATTACCTTACATATAGTACATTTAAATTAAGATGTGAATATTTTCTAGAAATAAAAATTCCTTGAAATTGAACTTTCTGAAATTGATTTTTTCTTCTTACCAAGTTCTTAAAAATTCCAGCTACAATCAATCACAACAATGTATAATTACAGATCATTAAGCACATAAATCGTCAGTTTGGTTTTTTTACACACATGCACACAGACATTATTTCATACGCAACATAGTTGTGAGATGCATAAGAAATCTTCAGATGCATAACACAAACCATAATACATAACTACAAAAGACAATACTTTATTTAACCTTTTCTAAGCGATAAAACCTTAAAATTCACCCAGTCTATTCATATAACGACATCGCATGGCTTTGGAAGATTTGGAGTGCAACACGAGATGTTTGTAATACTGTTTGTGGTTAATTTTTGCAATAAATACATGTGAATATACTTAGGGCTGGATTGACGCATAGGCATTCTAGGTATGTGCCTATGCTCGTCCAGGGGGTCCCAAACACAATGAAGAGATGTATCATATTTTTGTTCTAACTATAGGGTAGAAAACTATTTACATGTTTTAAACCTTTTTTTATGTACGGAAATTGTGCTCTCTAGTTCTTAGACACACATACAAAGGGTTCGTATGGGTGCTTGAAATCCTTGAAAATGTTAATGCATTGTTTTCAAGGTTTGAAAAATGCTTGGATTTTAGTAAAGTGCTTGAAAATGCAGTTGCATTGGTTTCATAATAAATTTGCTGAATAGGACATTTATTTATTTTTTGTTAATTATTTATTTATTTATTTATTTTACATAAAATAAGCAGCTCCGCTCCAGTCTGCACATGTGGCTGTAGCGTGATCTGCCGTTGTCTTTATTGACGCGTGATCTGCCGGTGTCTTTATCGACACGCGCCCTCTGATGGAACAGAGTGGGAGATAAAAACATTCAGATTAGCGAGATAAATACTTGAGTAGCCTCCTGTTAAGCCGGTTTTTTTTTTTTTTTTTCTTCAGTGTATTATCGATACCGGTACTTAAAGATACGATTATCAATACTATTTGGTGCAAAAAGTTAATTTAATACTGCTGAATTTTGCCAACTGTATTAAAGTTCTTCAGTCAAGAGCAGTGAGTTATTTTTCTCTTAGTTTTATTTTATTAACATTAAATGAATGGTTCACCCAAAAATGAAAATTGTGTCATTTACTGAAGTTGTTTAAACCTGAACCTAAACCTGTTATTTTGAAGAATGTGGGAAACCAAACAGCTGCTGGTGCCCAGTGACTTCCATATTTTCCTTTTCTTACTATCAAAGTCAGTGGGGACCAGTGGTTAAGTTGTATTGGAACAGTTCAACCCAAATATTCAGATGTGTGCAGCGCATGACTGTTTCCCGATCCTGGGAGAGAAGACTACAGTGTCGGCTGTTCTGACTCACAGACTGCAAGTACATTTTCATATTTAAAGGATTTGCCTCTGATGATTCAAACGCGAGTTTTGAGCAGTGTAGAGTAGCGCTTGTTGTTTGTCGTTTCTCCGATCACAAATGCAGACATGGATTTATGTTTATGCGGCGCGATGCAGTGCAACACGTAAAAAGACAGTACAAGTCATTTTAATCCATAATTATGTCCCCACTGGATACAACAAATGCCTCGTTTATAATGGGTCTTAATGTTTTTGTCTCGTCCCTCTGGGACATGGCATCCCAGTATAGTAAGGGCTGCCAGGTTTTCACAAGAAAACCCGCCCAATCGCTACTCAAAACTCAAAACTCAACCCATGCACATGAAACATAACCCACAGCAACAGTGTTATAGTAGCCCGATTCTGTGGGAAAACCCCGGACTGCAGGAAGACTGGTGGCAAGCGAAGATTCACTATGGGTCAACGCTAACATTAATTGATAGCCACCGTATTAATAATTCCGCTTTCATACCGGTATGCACGCCGCGACACCTGAACCATTATTAAAACTGCCCATTTCTTTTTCATCAATGAACCAGTCACATTCTTTATTACCGCCGCTTTTATTACATTGAAAAAACACCGTGAATGGTTTCCTCTACTGATTATGAAATGGTTTTGCCTGTTTAAAGTGCCAAAATATTGCAGAGGGGGGCCATGTTTTTGGTTTATTTTATTACAAGAGGTAAACCGCCCCTCCTGTACTTTTATTTGCTCAAAGTTCTATATGGCTGAAAAGTTAATTCAGCTTAGGGTATGCAGTGGTGCTAGTAATCCAGTAAAATTAATTTAATTGTCATAAGATCTGGGGCCTCCACGATGACAGCATAATAACATATATTTGATATATATAGGCAGTGCATCATGTTGTCTAAAAGTTTATTTTCTTTTGATTTGTACTTTTCAACTAATTTTGTGTATGCGGTGTGTGCAATGTATACTTACCTTCAGAATCACAAAGACTAAACAAATTATAGAGTAACAAAATAAAAGCACACAAAAAGTGTAAGATCTTCGTATGAGGAACATCTGACACACTTTTTATGCCCTTTCTCCTGGTTCGCTCTACTCTCTTTTACTTTCTCTTCTTGTTTTTCCATGACAGAATAGAAAATCAAGGCCAGAGAATTAGATCTATCCTCTATGCTGTTCTTTATTCAATATTAAGCAGAAAATGATTGTACTTCTCAATCTCTTGATCTGAATACAAGTTTACCATTTACATAGTTTAAATAATAAATGCATGCATTACATTCAGACCACAATAAACTCATCATGTTTGATATGAAATTATTTATGTGAAGTGTAAGACACACTTACCTATGAATAACTTAGTTATTGTGTTAACTGTTGTTTTTGCTAACTGTAATTTTGTCTTCAAAATTAAATTCACACCAGTAAAGCCCAGTGTCTGTGGTATTTAGATTTGAGAAGGTGACATTAAGGTTGGGAATTTTTCCATCTACATGGACTCTGGTTTTGTACATTGTTGATTTAGGGGAAAAAGTGTCATCTTTGTAATAGTAGAAGAGTTTCTGCTTATTTTTATTTGCTTCTTCTTGTTTGTACATGTACACCCCATCTTGAGGGGTTTTATCAGTAGCACACTGGATGATGATCTCATTCCCAACAGCTCCAAATAAAGGTGTAACTGTTTGGGGGAAACAAAAAAAGTATATAAAAAAAAAAAAAACACTGAGACCTTAACCACTTAAAGGGTAGGTTTATTGAAATATGAAAATTAGTCAATAAGTAACTCACCCTCAAGTCATCCTAGGTGTATATGACTTTCTTCTTTCAGACAAATCCAGTCAGAGTTATATTAAAAATTGATCTTTCAAGCTGTTTAATTGCACTCAGTGGGTGTTGCAGTGCATCAGTCCAAAAGAAGTGAAATAAAAAGGGGTCATCAGATGCCCATTTGATATGTTAATATGAAAAGTCTATAACATACTTTTGTTAAAATTTCTCAATGGTACTGTAAAAAACACATTTTTTACCCTGTCAAAATGAGCTGTTTTTAGCAAGCCCATTTTGCTTTAAATGCTCTGCTGACCCTGCCCCTCTCTTTTGTGGGGTGACAAGAAGTACTGTTTCCTTTAGCCGCGAAACTTGCTTACTATCACATATTAGGAAAGGCAATTTGCAAATATTCATTAAAAACCTTATACTCACTTCTTCTGTAGGGGAAGCTGGATCACGAATGATTCGCGCGAACATAGACGCATTTAGGCAGATTGGGGATTGGCGCATTTTTCTCTCAAAATGAAAGTAACATTAATCCTCTGTGTCTACAGCAGCTCAGATGTCGGGAGTAATTGACGACTGCTATGTTGATTATTACGTCCAACAAAATGCCTCAATCGCTTAATCAGAGATATTCTTGTCTTTCCCTGCACCAGAATATTTTTAATACAACTGACTTTGTATTTAACGTAAATTTAATAAAAACATTGTAAGTTACTAATTATAACACTTTCATTGTACATTAAGAGAGCAAAGAATAGTTGCAGTTTCAAATAATATTAACTTAGTCTAGTTCAAGCACTCTCAAAAACTTCCATTATAATCACTGAAGCTGTTTATACTGTGAAATTAATATCTTACTTACGTCGTTCACACATCTGCACTTTGTTTATGATGAGAGAATTCTCCAGAGAGCAGCATTCATCAGCAAAGGTTGCACGCAATGAACAAAACGGGCTTTTCATCGATGACTAATCTGAATGCCACTGTTGGCCATTGCATTCATAACTCAACATAATCCTGTGTGATTGGTTTATAATGTGCATGCACTGTACAAACACGTCTGTCCTTTCGCCATCCAAAGCACAACGCATATTTGAATTTGGCAGCTGATACTGTAACAGGATGGGTATATCTTAAACTCGAGGTGAAACATCAGACCGCAAACACTCTGTTATTGACCATCCATTTAATTCTCTTTTTCCTCAGTACACCCTATACCTTTTTTCTGCACAGGAGTCCCTCTAGTGTTCTGTTGGTTACACTACATCCCCCCCTTTTAGTCCCTCAAAATCTCATTTAATTAATTATTCTACATACTTATATCCCCATGGTTATATTATTCTTTTTTTGTTTTTTTTTTTTTTTTTTCCAGGTAACAAAATCTCAAAACTAACATTGAACTTTCTTTCTTGCTGGAAGCCAGGGTGACTAACCTGGCATTCTGACCTCTGCTGAAGGGGTTATTCTGCCCTTTTTCTTGACAGCAGGTCTACCGATGGCTCATCTAAAGTCCATTCTTTCTGTGGCCGTGAAATCCTACCTGACCTTGTCCACTGTCACGTTGACCTCTCTCTTGCGGAGTTGGTTCTGGAAGAACATTAGTGATCTCGATTGCCTTCTCAGTGTTCCCATCTCTGTGTTCTACCCTGCTACGATCTGGCGTTGCTGCTTGGTCCCCCCCCCCGGACCGTTTCAAGTGGTTTTTTTCGATGTCCCTGATCCCACTTTCTGGTCCAGGTATGATGACTGGGTAGATTTTTCGCTCTGTGTCTAGATCTGAATGTTATTTCCTGTTGTTTCTCTTTTAAACATCCCATCTTTTCTTCTGAACACTTTCAGTCAGGCCACTTTGGGTGAGAGCTTTTAGGGGGAACTGGGACTGTTGACCTTATTTCTTCTCCCCAATCAGAGGTCTGCAGGTAGATCCCCTGAGCTATGGAGTCCGATCTGTATGCCAAAAGGAGCTCCTCTGAGGGTCTTGTTCTTTCTCAGCATTTTTTACTGTACGCACCGCTCCGCCTCTGCCTCTCCCATTGCTCTGGGGTACCGTGGACTGCTTGTGACATGTTGACGTCATAGCTCGGAAAACTCTGCGAACTCACATGACTCAACTGTGGACCGTTATCTGGTTCACCAGTGTTTCAGTGGATTCCAAACCTGGCAAAGCTGCCTTCACCGCCATCTCCACTTGTTGTTGCTTGTTATTATTTTGGCAAGTTTGCAACTTCACTAGATCTAGAGAAATAGGCAACCACCACCAGATAATGTCCTCCTGTCCCATTGGAAGATATCAGTTGCGACTTCGTTGCCAGGGTCCTCGCTGTACAGGTGTTGGCATCAATTGCTCTGTTTTCCTGCTGGGAATGCCTGACAGCAGATGTCGCATCTCTCCACTAACTCTCTTACATCTCTTATTAACACCTGGGCCACATATAGATTGCTGTGCCTTGCAATGCCTTCGTCATTTCCTTGGTACTCTCTCAGCCGCCAAGGGGGGGGCTGTGGGCGCAAAGCCCGAACCAAACCTGAGAGAGAAGGAAGTGCGTGAATGCTTCATGCCACACAGGGGGGGGGGAAAAG
>NC_056602.1:11514796-11514916 GCF_018340385.1 Cyprinus carpio
TCCTGAGGGGTCTCCTGGCCGCTTAGGTGCTGTCGCATCCAGCAGGAAGTGAAGGTCGCAGTTACAGAAGTCTTCTTGTATATGCTGCCTCAGGTGATGCTCCCCTCGCTAGAGGTTTAT
>NC_056602.1:11516633-11516750 GCF_018340385.1 Cyprinus carpio
ACACATACACCCAGGACTTTGAGAACTGGAGCTTGTAGCCTAGAATTTTTTTTACTAAATGATGTGAAAATCATCTTGTTTACTCACTTACAGAAAACAATATATTTATTTAAATTT
>NC_056602.1:11516779-11538276 GCF_018340385.1 Cyprinus carpio
GACCTGCATAATGAGCTGCATAATTGAGCCATTCAGTCAGCTGTGTCACTGAGAGGGATGAGTTACAGAGAAAATGTGAGGACAAAATAAATGTATATAATTTTTATGTTTGTAGTTTATTTAGAATATATTTAATTATCCCACAACATAATTTAATATTCACTTGTGAGTGCAGTTAAACAGTTTATTAGGAACTGTAGTTTATTTAGAATATATTTAATTATCCCACAACATAATTTAATGTCACACAATCCTTCAGAAATCCTTTTAACAATCTTATTTTCTACAAAAAAAAAACATTTATTGTTATTATTATTATTAATGTGTATTATTATTATTATTAATGTTGAAAAGAGCTGAGAATATTTTTTTCAGGTTTTGTTAGGGGGATAAATTGAAGAACAGCATTGTTTGTTACATTTGTTACAGTTACATTTATTGGTACATTTTATATTATTTACATCAAGCTTTTGAATGGTATAGTAGTGTATATTGTTGAAACTTCATAATATTTCACTTGATTATACATTTAGTCAGGAATTATAGTTTGGAAAAAAGTCTTTGGAAAAAAGTCTAACTAGTAAAATGTTTACCGTTATGTAAAAAAAAACTAGTACAAGTATATAAATAAATAAAAAAGAGACTTACTCTCATGTTTATGATCTCTGCTGAATAAAGTGCTTCATTCTTTTTTCTGGGAAATCCAAATCTCTAATCCTCAACCACATAACATCTTTTTGGGGTGAATTATGTCTTATTCCTCTCATCGCTTGAAACAAACAGTAAAATAAAAAAACTTGAAGAACAGTCTCGCTGGCGCTTGTGTTGTGTATGGGCGTATTGAAGCCCGGCGCTTCCAGTGAAACATTATAATTTGAATACGCTGGCGCAAGGGCGTGGCGATGGTCGATTAGAAGATAATGAAGGGAGGCGGAAAAACGGACATCGCTACAGCAGTTTTCATATGGATTACTTATCACAGAATATTTGTTTTTGGCAGCAATTGTTTAGTTTAAAAGTAGACATGTCAGGCTTTCTATAGATATCTCTCTCATGTCTCTGTGTTGAGTATTCACTGAGTTACAGTTCATTTTAATGGCGCATTTGTAACTGAAGATCAGCGCAGACAATAGGCTGCAGACAGCACTCCTGGTTTGTTATCTTTATTTTATAAGTGCACAAAGTTTTGTTGTTATTGTGTCTGTATACAAAAAAGTAGACCCTTTACAGATTCAATTGATGTATTGCTCCTTATCTGTGCGATCAAAACTGAAAGTGTAATTTAAGTTCTTTTCGGGGTTATCAGGAGAAAATACCCCAAAACGCGTATACGTGTTAATCGACTCCAGAGGGTTAACATTCTAATCGTATCAAATATATTATTCAGCCATTTTTGGTCTTTTGGAAGCTGCATTCAAAATCCACTTTGCTTAAAATCCTGAGGGGGCATGGCTGAAATCGCGTTCCTGGAGGAGGATTATTTCGGCAGGGCCCCCCTCCGGTCTAGTGCCCTGGGCACGTGCCCGGTAGGCCCATGTGGTAATCCATCCCTGGCTGCGACCAGCTGATGTGGTCAGCTGTCAAATCGCTCCAATCACTACCATTCTCCTATTAGACACGGGACATATATACCTGTCACTACTGCTCGGTAAGTATTGTGGCACGTGTCCCGAGCACTCATCAGCGTCGCCCTGGCAACGGCGCAGGCACACC
Organism: Cyprinus carpio; assembly: GCF_018340385.1. NCBI lineage: Eukaryota > Metazoa > Chordata > Actinopteri > Cypriniformes > Cyprinidae > Cyprinus > Cyprinus carpio. The sequence goes on from NC_056602.1 coordinate 11,518,493, forward strand.
TGCGCCTACTCATCACGGGCTGAGCGGCCACACCTGCGTGCCATCAGCCGCTGCTTATTTAAACCCACAAGCGGGCACAGAGGTGAGAGATGTCTCCACAAGAGCCCGGCTAACTTTGTCTTTTTCCTCTGCCTCTAGACAGCAGCAGTGATGAGACCGCCAGCCCCACCGCCAGGGAGAGCACGGACCCACACTGCACTAGCAGCACCTCCCAGACAAGACGCCGAGCACCGAACACCCAAACCACCTCACCGCACCAACGGTTCTTTTAATAAAACCCACCCTTCGGGGAACTTACCCTCATCCTCGTGTCGTGTCCTACTTCACCCCGCCACAGTATGCTCAAACTGCTTGAAAAGCTATCGCTTCGCTCAGGATCTAATCAGACGGCGAATTCTATCTCCATAGGAAGCGTTAAATCAGGATTTTTGACAGGATTCCTACATAGTATCTCACCAGACTTCAAGTTGTGAACTTAAGCAAATTTGCCGCGTTGTTTGTCAAGCCGATAGACTGAAAGCGATCTGAGCCAGCACGACTCCTCACAACTGATATAGACACTTTGCCCGCAATTCATCACCAAAGTTGTACTAATACGACTGCACCAACAACTTTACACGAGATCTGCTTCCCAGTTAGAAGAAGTTAGATATTGAGTTAGAGTTTAATTATAGACGAACAACTGGCCATTTTACCTTTATTTCACGAAGCTAAACAAAGTTTCTTTCATATTATTGCCTAGTAGTATGCTGGTGAACATGCTTCCAGATATTGCTCATTATTCCAAGGCCGGCTCATTGTCTAAGGCCAGTGCTTAATTTGTAAATTGCGAGGTCCCGGTGTTACGGTTTAACTGGTTACAGTGTTATCTGGTGACCAACTTCCTGGTTCAGGACTCCGCTCCAGATGTGATGGAACGACCGCAGCGCTTCAAACTGACGTGATATTAAGCTGGCTAATAAACGCAGACTTGCTCATTGCATGATTTTGATATTCTTGTAAAGATTACAAGTTATTGGTATGATCATCCGTAGCAGCTGAAGTAAGTAGGATAAACAAAAAAATAAAAATATTGTAAGTCTGTGTTGGTGTGGGTTTTAGAACATTTTTGGTGTGGTCATTGGTAGAAGATTAATTAAGTAGTGTGCTACCAATCTACACTGGTTCAGTGACAGATCTCTGGATTGATGACAGGACTCTCGGCGTCACATTGTGCAGCTGGCTGAATCAAGGAAATGTGACCGTGTTAACTTGTGACCTGTGTTTACCTATTATGAAAATAAACCATAGTAGAAAACTGACTACATTTTATGGTTTATGATGTTAAGAACATTGCATGACATCTCAGACAACTGTAAATTTCTGACTACTGTGGTTTAATTATAAATGCTATCGTTAACTTATATTTACCATAGTAAAAACATGGTACATTTTCTTTAGAGACTGCTGATGTCCATTACATGAATGTAACTTAACGTTGTTTCCACGTTGCCGCTATTTTCTCGTAGCATTACTTTGGAAACGTGACTTGATTTTTGTTATTTGGTAATGTGGTATTGGTCTTTTGTTTTTGGATTTTGTGTGTGGTTGGTGGTTGGACTGGGATAAAACAACCCGTGCTGTCTTTGAGGGGGCTTAACTTGGAGCAGGGCTGATTCCTTTCCTTAGACCCCAGGGTGGGGTCTTGATTCCAGGAAACAGCGAAGTGTTTAATACTTTAATTTCTTGTTGTGTGTATGTGTGAGAATGTATGTCATAGTTGTGAGTTTTTAAACTTCTCTGAGCGGGACTCTGTACATACTGAGCTGGGGGGAGCTGATTTTCCACTGTGTAATATGATTAGTGTTTGATCACTGATTTTGATTGTGCTATGTGACCACTAGAGTGCCGTGCAGTGTTGGAGTGTCACTGGTGTACTGCTGTTTGCTCTAGCAAAGGCGTACAGAGTTAATGTTTGTTGAATCTACTATGATGTCTACTTAAATCCTGCTTCTTTTCTAATAAATTGTCAATAAAATATTTGTTACCTGTGAAGACCTGGTGGTATGACATACCTTTGGTCCTCCATATAGGTCTGGTAAAACTCCCTCATAATAAAAAAGGAGAGGTTTATTACAGTATATTGGCTAGATGGCAAAAAAAAAAAAAAAACAAACTACTTTTGGTGTTTTAAAAAAATTTTTTCATTAGTAAATAATTCAATATCTCCTTACTATTTCCCCCTGACACATTATGGTAATTACTTTTGCTGGTGCTTTGCGTGTATTTGAGAGCAGAACTGTTTAGCTGCACTGATGGCACACACTATACTGCTGCTGGTTGTGGTAATTAATTTTGTTGGTTCTTTTCTTGTATTTTGGTGGTGATTTGTTTAGCTGTGTTTCAACAAGCACGGCACAGTGTGGCAAATTTATTATTATTATTATTGTTTTCATCACTAAAGTGTGGCAAATTTATTATTATTAAAAACAGGCCCGACCCACATCTGAACTATGACGTTAAAATTGGTCAAAGCCGACCCAAGGGGCATTTAAAAAAACAACAACAACAAAAAAAGTCGGCCTGAAAATACAGGGCTCTACTCTGCCATACGGAAACCCCTCCCCTGGAGGAGGGGGATCCGCCAAAATTAGGGGCCGGGCACAAAATAAGCCCTGTCTAAGGCTAGTTGTTCAGTTAGGTTGCTAGGCATGCTATCATATTGTCACACTGGCAACAATTCCAGTTAAATTTACCAACATGCCTTGTTTTAATCCATGGCAATGCTGTCAGTATGAAACGGGCTTGCTGCTTCAGGCTCATCTATTGGGAATGCTTTCGTTAAACTTATCCGACTATTTCCAACTGGGTTTAAGTTAGTGATACGCTGTTGCTCTAACTAAATAGTATATCGATAATGTGCTTGATACTTAATGTGCAGATCGTAAATTTGCTTTCATTAAACTTATCCGACTATTTCCAAGGGTAAAATGCTGTAGCCTAAAGTAGAGTATTGACCCTTATATACGTTGCTGCTTTAAAGGGGCATGCTGCTCTTTTTAGATGGTATAAAAGAGCACCCCTTCGCTACTTCTATTCTTCTGTAAGGGAATGCTGCCCTACTCTATGCATTTCAGAAGGTCTTTGCTTAAAGCTATCAGGGTATTGGGATCACTTGCTTGTTAAGGTTTATCTAGTGTCCAGAGTCATATCGTTGTTAGACCTGCCGTGGCATAAGCGGGATTTATACTTCGCCTGGCTCCACTTTTCGAGCCTCCGCTGACTGCATTTGTTTTTCCTGATTGCTAGCGTTCTTTTATAATTGTGTTGTTGACTTTTGTACTTTTTTTTTAAACGACGTGGTGTTATTTGGAGTAATTGTGGTTGAAAAGTAGTGATTGTCCTTTTAGAGTCGAGAATCACCAGTGAGAAGTTTTGTGCCCTAAGACCACTTCAACTCACGACATGTGGTGTTATTCCTATGTGTCTAGTGTGTTTTGTGGTTTTTATAAGAGATTTTTTCCTTATACATAGGTGCAGCAACCACCGCAGCTTCAACAGTCTCCATATCCATGCTCAAAGCATGTGGTATGCCTCCATGCCAAGCGGCTTATCCCAGCGATACGATGGAAGTACCCCAACTCAGGATGTTATATTAGCGCAAAAGTCTTGAGCAGCTCTCTCTAAAAAAAAAAAAAAACTCTGCATCTGGTAGTATTCACGATACCATAAGGGGCATGTTGCTCTCCTACCCCTCATGCCGAGGGACATGCTCAGGGACATGCTGCTTTGTTCTTGTGGTTCTCCCGCTGGAGAGAACACCACTGCTGCATATATTTGGAGATGACGTCAGTCCCACCAGCATAAAAAAAAAAAAAAAAAGGGCTGCTGTTTCTCCCACTGGGTGAACACCCTTTGCTGCTAGCTGCAGGGGCCTAGCTGTTCATCCCCCTCAGAAGGGGGATGAACACCTGCGCTACAAGTAAAGAGGGCCTGCTATTCCTCCCTCCTTTACTTTTAGGGAAAATACCCCTCTGCTAGCCAGTAAGCTACATTAGCGATATCTCAATAACATTGTCTTTTCTCTTTTGCAGGAATGGAGCAAGGATGGTTTTGGGGGTTCTTCTTCGGGCAGTTAATACCTCTCATTATGTTTGGGGGGTTAATGTTAAAGCTCTTGCATGTTCAATTAATTTTAAAGAAAGAGAACCCCCATAAGGAACCATACCGCAAAAGATAGTGTGTTTCAATAAACTCAAGCAACTTGCCAAAGTGGTCGCAATGTCTGAAATGGCGTAGCATTAGTTCAGTCGAGCCGCGTGAGCAAGAATGCTGATCCGTAGGCAAAGTGCTGATGCGGTCAGCTGTCAAATTGCTCCAATCACTACCATTTTCCTATTAAACATGGGGTATAAATACATGGCATTACTGCTTAGTAAGTATGCTCAAACTGCCTGCAACCCTCCCTCCCTATTATAAGCATTAGCATATTACTGTGCACATTCTGGTTGTCATCTTTCTGTTTCATATCACACTAAGGCTTCGAGGTCCTGGCTGGCATGGGACCTCACTGCTGAAGTCACGCATCCTCATAACCAAGCTACAGTATAGACATCACTGCACATCTACGATTACCACTGTTGAAAGACATTACTAAGTGTCTTAATTGTCTATGTTTTTCCAAGCTGATGGTTTCCGGGGGTTAATGTTAAAGCTCTTGATATTTCAATTAATTTTGAAACAAGAACCCCATAAGGAACCATACCACCAAAGATAAATTTAGTTTCAATAAACTCAAGTAACTTTAAAGTGGTCCTGTCTGAAATATTTAAAATGCAATAATCAATTTAATCTAGCTTTAAGCTCCTGTTATACAAGAAAGCTGCTCTGGTAGGATAGCGTATGAGGTAAACTGCACTCAGGGGAGAGATCAAAAATGTTCTTGGTCACTAATTAGAGGTACAAAACAAGGATTTGTAAAGAGAAAAGAATGTCAGAGGATTTTGATATAAGCCAAGAGGAGACTGGTTTTCCTTTGCTAAAGTAAGGAAATCTTGCTTCATTGCTCCTGTTAACAAGCGTTGGTTTCACGAGATTCTGGCGCATGCATCATCACGGAGCTGCTTCTAGTATCCCCATGTACAACTGTTGGCGCAAGCTACATTAGTGATTTTTACGTTTTGAATATAGATATTTTTCTAACAGAAAAGCATCAATTCGCTACAGGAGGCCCCCACATCTCCCACCACCAGTTAATATATAATAATATAACCCCCTGACTGGATTAGTCTGGAAGAAAGAAAGTCATATACTCCTAGGATGACTTGAGGTGAGTAATTTATAGGCTAATTTTCATTCTTATGGGTGAACTAACCCTTTAAATACAATGATTAATTTTTAGGCTGCAGTGCATCTTAGTTTTTGTAGAAAACATGGACAGACATGAAAACACACAAATTAAGTATTCTTTACAGCTTTTTCATTTACATGCCCAGTTTCATAATTTATTTTTAAGTGGGCAATTAATACCACATCAGGGTATCATTGACAGGGGAGCTGGGCAATTAATAGTAAATATGACAAAAACAAGGCTGTTATTATTATTATTATTGTACATTATTATTATTATTATTATAATATGAATAATAAAAATAAATAGCCTCACCACCTCTGACTTTGTAAACATTTATTGTCACCTACAGATTAATTGGCTCATCACATTTACTTACAATTTTCACTTTTATGAACATAAACAGAGTAGTGCCTACATAGCTCCCGTCAGTTCCGCTAGAATTCACTGAACAAGTCAATTTGGAAAATGATCAAGACAAATTGACATCAAACAGCCCCGGGGCTATATATTTACTTGCTATGTACCATCTGTTGTATGATGGCCCAAATGTGCAAAGATGCTGTTTGGAATCGGCTCCAGCTGCTTCTCAGATATGTCTTATCGTGTAGGAGACAGGACAAAGATTTCTCACAAAGATCTCTCACAGATGGGAAAGGAGTAAGGGCGCTGTATGGTGATCACTTGACATTTAAATTAGATGACTATTCGCTATTATGTGCATCTCAAGTGTTTAGAGAGTGTGAATAGTATAACTTAACTTAAATAGACGCTATAGCTACGTCCATCTTTTTTGGAACATTCATTCGGGATATATATAGATATGTTATTGATGTCACTCACAAGTAACAACCAAAAACTAGCTTTTGTAACAAGATGCGCTTGCCTTCTCACAGGGAAGAATAAATTATATATAAAAAAATAAATAAAATAAATCTAACTGACGGTATAAGATCGAACGAAACCAATAATAAAAAAAAAATACCAATGATGTTAGTCGTTATGAAAAGGGGGATTTCTCTAGAAAGGAACAAGCCATACGTGGAGATGGCGAGTCAGCGTCGGACATTCAGCAACTTCACTTTGCAGTGACACTGAATGATGGAAAGCACGGGTTCTTTGTTGAGAATAAATTTGTAAATGTCCTTCTTTTTCCCCGACACATCATAATATTACGTGAGTGCCACCGCGCTACATTGCGGCAAGCGTTATGTAGGCTATAATATAGGTGGAGATTGTTTTAGACGACTCGTCGAAACAAGCATTTTGGAATGTGAGTCAAAGGCAATATGACATCAAAAAAAGTGCTGGGGATATATTTACTTGCTATTTACCATCTGTGTATTGATGGCCAAATGTGCCAAGCTGCTGTTTCGGGAATCGCTACAGCTGCTTCTCAGATATGTCTTATAGTGTAGGAGACAGGACAAAGATTTCTCACAAGATCTCTCACATATGGAAAGGAGTATGGCTGCTGTATGGTGATTCACTTTGACATTAATTTAGATGAATATTCACTATATGTGCATGTCAAGTCCCAGCCAACCATTTTTGTTTGTTGTTAGCTTTATATGGGCCCCATGTAGGATTGTCCGCGAGTTCCATAATGGCGCCATGCTAATTGCCCACATGGATTTGATATAGGATTGCTCTTGTCACTAGGTGGGACCTAACAGGGCAACATATACAAGATCCACCTCGGTCCCAGCTTTAACCCAGCTATCTTTAGTATGTGGGGCCAATGTGGGTTTGAAATGGGCTGAAAAAATGGGCTCTATATGGGATTGTCCGCGGGTTCCATAATGGCCCTGTGTTAATATGCCCACATGGATTTCATAAAGGATTGTTCTTGCCACTAGGTGGGAGCCAACTGGGCTACATGCACAAGAACCCTCTAATTCCCAGCTTTAGGTTTTGCGTGGGTACAACTAGTTTACTACATGGGCTGAAATACGGGCTGTAACTGGGTTTGTCCATGGGTTCCATGCTGGCCCCAGCAACTTACTCATGTGGGTTTTATGCAGGATTTTACAGGGCTTTAGGGATCATATGCATGGGGCCCAACTAGGGATCATCGTTCCATCTAAATGAGTAGCAACACCACACAAATAAGTTTTAAAGGATTAAAGCACACAGTGAGACCGAAATATTTTCAAATTTCAATTTTATTGGAGCTAACCATCATGCTATATTCTAATATTTTCAAAGACAATATTTAAAGAAGCAGATTAACGTCAGATTAAAGAGCATCTCTTCAAAGCTATACACCTAATTGTTAAAATTAATGTAACAGTTAAAGTTAACACATTTTCAACTTGTATTTGACCCAGTCTTTACTGAAAGCTTCGAACAGGAAATAAATTGGGGACACCCTCTGTCCTCCTCTGTCTCTTGTCCCAATTTTGAGAGTTCCTCATCAGCTTCTTGCCAATCAGTGCAGCCTTCTTAAGAGCCTCTGCAAAACAATTTGTTTGAATCTACTGTATATACAAGATCACATTACAAATAGCCATTTTGTGCTTGGTTGAATCAGGGTGATTCTAAAAAGGAAAATAATTTTGTCAGAAAGATGACATACAGGTGCTGGTCATATAATTAGAATATAATCAAAAAGTTGATTTATTGCACTAATTCTATTCAAAAAGTGAAACTTGTATATTATATTCATCCATTACACACAGACTGATATATTTCAAATGTTTATTTCTTTTAATTTTTGATGATTACATTATAACTGACAACTAAGGAGAAAATGCCCAAATTCAGTATCTTAGAAAATTAGAATATTACTCAAGACCTATACAAAGAAAGGATTTTATAGAAATCTTGGCCAACTGAAAAGTATGAACACTTGGCCAACGAGCATGTACAGCACTCAATACTTAGTTGGGGCTCCTTTTTGCCTGAATTACTGCAGCAATCGGCTGCGTGGCATGAAGTCGATCAGTCTGTGGCACTGCTCAGGTGTTATGAGAGCCCAGGTTGCTCTGATAGTGGCCTTCAGCTCTTCTGCATTCTTGGGTCTGGCATATCGCATCTTCCTCTTCACAATACCCCATAGATTTTTCTATGGGAGTTAAGGTCAGCGCGTAGTTTGCTGGCCAATTAAGAACAAGGGATACCATGGTCCTTAAACCAGGTACTGGTAGCTTTGGCACTTGTGCAGTGCTGAACAAATCCTGTTGGAAAATTGAAATCTCCATAAAGTTGGTCAGCAGCAGGAAGCATGAAGTGCTCTAAAAACTTCCTGGTATCTGGACTGCGTTGACCTTGGACCTCAGAAAACACAGTGGACCAACACCAGCAGATGACATGGCACCCCAAACCATCACTGACTGTGGAAACTTTTACACTTGACCTCAAGAATTGTGTGGATGTGTGCTCTCTCTCTCTTCATCCAGACTCTGGGACCCTGATTTCCAAAGGAAATGCAAAATTTGCATTCATCCAGAGAACATAACTTTGGACCACTCAGCAGCAGTCCAGTCCTTTTTGTCTTTAGCCCAGGTGGGACGCTTCTGACGCTGTCTGTTGTTCAAGAGTGGCTTGACACAAGGAATGCAACAGCTGAAACCCATGTCTTGTATACGTCTGAGCTTAGTGGTTCTTGAAGCACTGACTCCAGCTGCAGTCCACTCTTTGTGAATCTCCCCCACATTTTTGTATGGGTTTTGTTTCACAATCCTCTCCAGGGTGCGGTTATCCCTATTGCTTGTACACTTTTTTTCTACCACATCTTTCCTTCCCATCTCCCATCATCTATTAAATGTGCTTGGACACAGAGCTCTGTGAACAGCCAGCCTCTTTTTTGCAATGACCTTTGTGTCTTGCCCCTCCTTGTGCAAGGTGTCAATGGTCGCCTTTTTTGGACAACTGTCAAGTCAGCAGTCTTCCCCATGATTGTGTAGCCTATAGAACTAGACTGAGAGACCATTTAAAGGCCTTTGCAGGTGTTTCTTTAAGTTAATTAGCTGATTAGAGTGTGGCACCAGGTGTCTTCAATATTGAACCTTTTTCACAATATTCTTATTTTCTGAGATACTGAATTTGGGATTTTCCTTAGTTGTCCAAAGTTATAATCATCAAAATTAAAAAGAAATAAACATTTGGAAATATATCAGTCTGTGTGTAATGAATGAATATAATATATACAAGTTTCACTTTTTGAATGGAATTAGTGAAATAAATCAATTTTTGACGATTTTCTAATTATATGACCAGCACCTGTATAATAAGGACACTGCCCTCACCTAAAGAAAGGTAAACAACAGAGTAAAAAACAAGCTGTACAGATTCCATTCCAATATCAGCTTTTCTAGGATGTGTTTAGTAAGTGTTAAAAAATATGTTGCTTCCATGTTAAAATACCATATTAAAGAAAAAAAAAACTTTTACTCAGGATAATACTATAAATAATAATAATTCTAAATTGTCATGGTATTGGAATGTCACTGGAAGGGCATAAGGGAAATTAATAGAGAATTACTGTTTATTTATTCAGAAAATTCCAATTTAGTTTTATATAGATAAAATCAGTTTATAAAGTATGAATATGCAATGTGTTTTAAAGAACCACTTCATTCATTGATACAAGTTACTCATTCTTAAAATAATAATAATGATAAAAACAAAAATAATGATAAAGTTTTTTGTCAACACTTTTTTGTCGTTTTACTATTAGGCAGTTTCTCACGTTCAGATTCTCTGTCCAACAAAATAATGCTTAATGCATTTTTTATTGTTATTATTATTGCTGATTATTTATAAATGCATTTAAAGTAGAAATATTAAAATATTTTTCTTTGTGTCTTTGGAAAATAATTGAGTTGATCAAAGGTGTGGACCATTCTTACATTTCGAGGACAGATTGACTTAAGAGTCACAGTTTTAATAACATAAGTTAGAGCTGTAAGAGTCTGAATAGATTGAAATTTAACTTATATATGTAATAGGTAAGGCTTCACTGAACGACATCCCAAAGAGCATGTTTAGTCCAACGAAGCAATAACATTGTAATATGGATAGTAATTCCTTTGTTTACGTTTCAGTTCTTCAGGGACAGTATTGTTTGTGTCCGTTATGGAATAACTCATGCTCAAAAAACTGCGTCTTGGTAGTAAAAAACAGCATGGTTTTGTAGAATACAGTGTCACAAACACGATCCACAAAAAAGTGTCAAAGATAGGCGGAAGATTGTTTATTTTAATTCATCAAAATGCACAGTTTTCTGTATATTTTGAAGAATTTGCATACATTTAAAAATAGCTATTGTGAAAAGCATTTTGTTGTAACTCACAAAATCAGACCACAAAATCTAAACTTTGGATATTTAATGTCCAATGACTGTACAGGTCTATTGCCCAATTTCAGATATCAAAAGACATGTGCTATGCAGGACATTTTTGACAACACCCAGGTTTGACCTGTTTTGCCTGTACCAGGGTTCTTCAATTCCTGACTTTTCCTGACTCTCCTGACTCTTCAACAGTTCTTAAAGGGATAGCTCACCCAAAAATCTAAATTCTGTCATCATTTGCTCACCCTCAAGTTGTACCAAACCTGCAATCATTTCTTTCTTTTGATAAAAACTCCTGGTGGTATGACCTGCCCAACTCAATCCAAGCAGCTGATTCCTCAGCCATCTTCAAGAATCGACTATAAACCCATCTCTTCCATCTTTATTTGACCCTCTAACTCTAGCACTCTCTATTCTAATTCTATTCTAAAAAAAAATAAATAAAAAAATACTAACACTATTGCTTTTCTGATTTTTTTGTTTTCTATTTTTTTTCTTTTTATTTATTATACAGTTAAACAAAGGCAAAAAAGGCCTCTGACACCAGCTTGCTCTATTCTTGTTCTATTCTATCTGTTTTCTTATTTATTATATAATAAAAAATTGCTACGTGAACTGTGTTAAGCTAACTGTGACTTATTATAGCACTTGCATATCATTGCTCTTTTGCTGATTTTGACTGCCTCCATTGTCCTCATTTGTAAGTCGCTTTGGATAAGGAAGCAATCACGCAGGAAAACACAATGGACATTTTATTTTGGTTGGCGCCGCAGATGGCAGCCATGGTTTGTTGGTCCTTGGTACTTGTACTCTTTTTGTTTATTTTCTGTCCCGCCTTGTAAGCAATATTTTCCCGATCAGCTTTACTAGGAACAAAGTTCTGGACATCAGAAATAGCACACCAAATAACTTTCTATCGAAGATTTGAGTTATCTTTCTGCCGACATTTGAGCATTCAGATGTTTTACTGGACATTTTAGTAGGAGGAGCTGTGTTCCTATACACTCGAGGCTTTGTAATTCGCTGATTTTTGATTTCTGCTTCGCTGATTTATGGCTGAACGGAGCCATCCCAGACAGCGCATTACATCTAAAGGGCTTCCAGCTGTTCAGAGCAGACCACGTCACCGAGTCATTGGGGAAAACAAGAGGCGGTGGATTATGTTTTAATATCAATGAAGGCTGGTGTACAGACGTGACAGTTTTAAAGAAGATGTGCTGCCCAAATTTGTAAGCTTTCTTCAATAACTGCAAGACTTTTTATTCACCGTGGGAGTTTTTATCATTTATACTGATGACTGTGTACATTCCTCCTGACGCACGCGTGAGCCCCTTGTTGGCGTTGGCGTCATTTCTATTGTTATAGTTGTATCAAATATCATTCAGACACTAAGATTATCTTTATTTGTGATTTTTAATAAAGCTAATCTCACCCAGAACTGCCTAAATATAGACAAAACATCACATGCCCCACCTGGAGACCTGCAATATACTGGACCACTGCTACACTGTTTTAAAGGATGCATACCACTCTGTCCCCCGAGCAGCGTTGGGATTCTCTGATCACTGTTTGGTTCACTTCTACCAGCCTACAGGCAGAAACTCAAATCTGCCAAGCCTGTAGTAAAAACTGTAAAGAGATGGACTGCTGAAGCAGAGCAAGATTTACAGGCCTGCTTTGAATTTACTGATTGGAGTGTTTTTGAGGCTGCAGCTACTGATCTTAAGCTTACTGACACCGTGACATCCTACATCAGTTTCTGTGAGGACGTGTGTTCCCACCAGGACTAATTTACCTCTTAACAACGAAAAACGTCTCCGGTTACAACTGTAACCCTTGTTCCCCGAGAAAGGGAATGAGAACTGCGTCGACCGACACTTTGGGGAAAATTCCCCTCAGCGTAGTCAGCTCTGAAGTATGAATGAATCTAAGCCAATCCTGATTGGTGTTCGCGTCCAGCTATCGTAATGTGTGACGCATAAGCGAAGCTACAAAAGGACGCCGGGCACACAACAGAGATAGCTTCTGTGATGAAGCAAGTGCTCCCAGGCAGGGGAGAGGTGTGGCGAAGGGGCGAAGCCTCGTTCCCTTCTCGGGAACAAGGGTTACAGTCGTGACCAGACGTTCCCCTTTGAGGGGAACCTCCTAACCGCGTCGACCGACACTTTGGGGAACGAGTATCCACTATGCCACAACGAGCCCTGTCTGTCCTAGTGTGAAGCTGCGCCACAGGTTACACTTAGGACGAGAACACACGGGTGCCAGGTGTCGATGTAATGTCCAGGCTGTAAAATCTAATAAAAGTGTGAGGGGTGGCCCATCCTGCTGCATCGCAGATCTCCTGGATCGGGACCCCTGAAAAGAGGGCTCTAGAGGACGCCATGCCACTGGTAGAGTAAACCCTCACGGCCAGAGATGAAGGCAATTTCATGCACCTGGTAGGCCATAGATATAGCTTGGACAAATCCAGTTGCTAATGGTCTGTTGGAAGCAGGAAGCCCCTTCTTGGGCTTAACACCAAACACACTAACAACTGGTCTGACTTCTGCCATGAGGAGGACCTCTGGATATATATTTTGAGAGCTCTGACAGGGCACAGGAGGTGAAGTCTCTCCTCATCCGCCGTCACATGAGGCAGAGGATGACAAGCCTGCAGAACCGTGAGGTCGCACACGCTAGGGATGCACCTTGGGCAAACAGTCCGCCCTAAGATAGTAGGATGGCGATGTCACCTGGAGCAAACTCCAGGCACCCATTATATATATAGAGAGCAGCCTGGAGATCTCCTACCCTCCTCAGAGAGGTAATGTCAAACATGAAAGCCACCTTTAGGAAGGTTCTTGGCCCCTCAGCTGACTTCCAGCGATTCAAAGGGGCCTCAACCTGTCGCCCGAGGGAGCCACCGCCAGGTCCCAAGAGGGGTTCCTCGCACGTAGCCACCGCAGGTCCTCGCCTCAAGCTTCCCACAGAGGAAGCGTACAACCAACGGCTGTCTCCCAAGAGGCCCATCACTCAGAGGAGTGTGGAAAGCCGAAATGGCAGCCACGTACACCTTGAGAGTGCTGCTTAGGCTGAGGCCTCGGCTGAGAGCGTTGTCTATGCCACCAGGCTGCTTGAGGGGGGGCTCTAGAAGCGACACTCTCTTTTTGCACCTGTCTGTAGGAGGAGGATGAGCTTCATGGATGTATTGTGGCTGCCCACTTCCTGAAAACCCCGTCGACAGCGATATTAACTGAGCGTCGCCCGGAGCAGGCTGGCTATCGAGGGGCATCGAGGAGGAAAGAAGCCCTGTCTTTCTCCTGATGCCCCGACAGATTTAATTATGGGTGTCTCTCGAGACCACCATCGCCGGCCATGGAAAGGCTGGGATACGCTGAGCTGTTTCCTTTGTAACTTCGGAGAGACAGATCTGCAGCCTTCCTCAACCTCAGCAATATCTTCCGGAGTCGGACCCTCGCCCTCATCACTATCCTTTAGAAGACCGACACAGTAAACTTGCAGTACCGCCTTCGTATATGCAGACTATCCACCAGCCCGACCTGCAGTTACAAGCCCTGCCCACTAACAACAACGTGATAACACCGCACGGTTTAGTGTGCAGCACCGGGTTTTTAGGGGATGATAGACTGGGGCTATGGCAGCGGGTTGCCCACCCGAGGCATCATCCCATGTCCATTCTCTACCAAAATATCACTCATAGTTTAGCACAGGTTGGACACTCGCTGTGTAAATCGGAAAGAACGGTAAACCCCCGACTGTTTGTGCCGCAGGAAACGCCATCCAACTTTGCTTTTAATAAGCCGCTTCCCTGCCTCCCTCATGTGGCCAACTGATATTAAGACGGCCACCACACGAGATAACCTCTACCAGCTCCTCATATGCGGGGTGAAGGGGTGGCTAGTCATCTCAAAATCTCCTCGCCTCGATGCTGGCGCTACGCTTCACTTCCTCGAGCACCGGGCCTCCACTTCGTAGCACGGGCTGGCTTCGCCGAGAGCACGAACGGCAGATAACGATGCGGCTCGCAGTCTCGATCCACCGCCAAATCCATCCGCGAAGCCCATGAAGAGCGCCACGCCGCCAGCGGACGAACCAAGACCATCGGATTCGCTAACCTGGCCATCTTCGCTGAAAAATGACCAGGCGGTAGCGAAAACAATAGATTGCACTTCGCCAACCTCAAGCAGCCCCCTCGAGAGCTGCCTAAAAGTGCTGCGCTCCCTAGTAACAGTGTACACACATACGATGTGTGTCTCCCACCTGTAATATAATGTGGGGCAGGATGCAGCCACACTTCGTGGTAACTTCGCTTTGAGCTCTGCCAGCGCTTATAACATATGCTTGTGACTGAGATAATATACAACACCAAATAAGATAGACAAGAGACAGAGAGCGCTTTCAGGTTGAAGAACAAAAAGCCATCTCTGCTGTGTGCGGCTGGCGTCCTTTAGGCAGCTTCCTCTTATGCCGTCACACATTACGTCATGACGGCAACACCCAATCAGGATTTCCTGGCTTAGTTTCTATCTATACTTCCAGAGGCGCTACGCTGAGGGGCATTCCCCAAAGTGTCGGTCGACGCAGTTTGATAGTTCCTACATGAAGGGGGAACTCTTGGTTCACAGTGCAAAACTCAAACAGCTTCCACCACAGGCCAAAGAGGATAAATTTTACAGGAGGTTGGAAATAAAGCACCTTGTACAAACAGGCCAAATACATACTGAATAGGGAGAAAAGAGTGGCAGAGTTAAAACTACTTCCAGAAAAGCTAAAAAACAGCTTTCAAGTAATGACTTACATCAGTGTGGAAATGGCCTGAAAGCCATCACCAGCTACAAGACCCTATTCCCCAGCACTGAGGCCAGTCAACAACTGGCTGGAAGACCTGAACGAAGTTCTACTGCAGGTTTCTCCAATGCACTCTCACAGCAGCTGTTTACCAACACCCTCCCTCCTCTTCCTCCTCCCTAGTATTGTTTCTCACCCTGTAATGTAAGATTTTGTGAAGAGGATGTATGCAAAGCTTCTTTGTGGAAGCAGTAGAATATAAAGCAGAAAGTCAAAGACTCAGATGGTGTCTCTCCAGCCTGCCCCAAAGCCTGTGCGCTGTCCAGTTATCATTCATCTTTCACATTGGTCTTCAGCAGACCTTCCTTGATCTGTAAAAAGAAGTCCTCCCCCGCTTCCCAAAACGCCTCCACCATCATCCCTGTACCTAAGAAACCAACATTCTACAGGACTTTAATGACTACAGACCTGTTAAGCTTTACTCATCTGTGGTCATGTAGTTATTTTTGAGACTGGTGCTTGGCTCTACTTGAAGGATACACATTACTGAACCCCTTGTTGACCCCCTGTAGTTTGCTTTACATAGAGCAAATAGGTCTGGTGGATGATGCAGTCAATAAGGGATTGCACTACATCCTCCAACATCTGGACAACAAACCAGGGACTTATGCAAGGGATCTCCTGTCAGGACTTCAGCTCCGCTTTCTCAAACACCATCATCCTCGACACTCTTCTTCAAAATAAACTCACACAGCCTTCCTCTGTATTCCACCTCCATCTGGCCAGTGGGATCACCAGCTTCCCTGACAGATGTAGATAGCAGAAGCCAGCTGTACCGTGGAAAACTCACATCCAATACACCCGCGACTCAGCAGCACTGGAGCTCCTCAGGACTGCGTTCTCTCCCCACTGCTTTTCTCCCTGTACACAAATGACTGCATCTCTAAAGACCCCTCTGTCAAGTTCCTGAAGTTTGCAGACACCACAGTCACCTGCCTCATTCAGGACGGAGATGAGTCTGCTTGCAGACAAGAGGTTTGGACAGCTGGCTGTCCAGGGTAGTCACCAAATAACCTGGAGCCGAAACACACTCAAAACTGTGGAGATGGATCATGGACCTTAGGAGAAAAACCCCTGCTCTCCCCCCCATTCACACTATCATGGAACAGCACCTGGTCGTGGGTGAGTTATTCAGGTCTCCCTAGTACAACTACTCTCCTCAGGACCTGAAGTGGGACAATCAAAGCATTGACTCCATTGCGAAAAAAAAAGGCCCAGCAGGTGAGGCTTTCAGTACAGGATTTGTGACAGGCTGGTGTAATACAGTCTGGGCCTGGTGCTTTTTTTCCTTTCTGCTTCCTCGAAGACCTGGCTGCACCGTGATCCTCGCTTATCTGTATTGTGGTGCAGTGTGGGGGGATAGGGGGTTTCTATGGAGGTGTGAATGGTGAGTACGGGTTGTTTGGGGTGGAGAGGTGTACAGGACGGGGCCGGTAAGAGTTGTGAATGGTGTGAACGGTTGTGCTTGGAGAGGTGTCTGTGGGGTGGGCTGGGGTGGAGTTGTGAAAAAATGGTGCAATAGAAGCTGTTTGTGGAGGAGGCGTTCAGGGCAGGTGATGGGGTGTTCTTCTTTCTTCAAAAAACCTGTGTAAAACTCATGGAGATCGCCTGGGCCAGGCGCTGGATTCTCCACAGTGCTGGGGGAGGGGTGTCTTGTGGTCCTTGTCAGCTGAAAAGTTCAACCCGCTACAGGTGCAGATGATTACAGTTTTACTCAGCTACTGTTTCGCCTGGTTCTTGTGTTCTTTATAACTGTCTGGTTTTACTGTTTTCGTGCTAAATCAGATTTAAGAAGACTCCAATGGACAAATTATGACAGCCGAAGTGACTGCATTGGTGTGCACCTTCTTCAAGACTTGTACAACTCAAGAGGAAGAAACAGGCAGGTATCATCATCAAAGACCCCTCTCACAACCTGTTTTCACTTCTCCCCTCAGGCAGATGCTACAGATCTCTGTGCACTAGAACATCTAGGCATAAAAACAGTTTTTTCCCCCCACATGCTATCTCCAGCTTAAACGGCTAACATATGAATCATTACCTGTGTTCCCCTGTAAATTTTCATCATTCTATAGCTTTGTATCATATTGCTCTTCTCTCAAGCATTGTGTAAATACATATGTACACTTTTCATTTATATGGAAGTTCTAGTTATATAGTAAAAAATGTACAAATCTTTCTTGTATATATTAAATCAATCCAATGTTCCAGATTCATACACATTATTTATTGCCAAGTGGCTTACTAATTTTATTTTATTTTTTATTGTATTTTTTATTTTTTCTGTTCTCATGCCAGATGTGTATGTATGCATGTATGCATTGATGTACCAGGAGCACCTTAAATAAAAAAATAAAAAAAACACAACAAATTCCTTGTGTTTGCGCACACCTGGCGAATAAAGCTAATTCTGATTCTGATTCTGATAAAAGCATCTGCTAAATGACTAAATGTAAATGTAATGTAATGTAAAAACAAAAGAAGATATTTAGAAGAATTTGGCTCACCAAAAAGGTAGTCAATAGGGTCCAGCAACTGACTGGTTTACAACATTCTTCAAAATATCTGATTCAGAAATAATTTGGATAATGTTCAACAGAAAAAAGACTTCATGCAGGTTTTGAACAGAGAGTGAGCAAATGATGACATAATTGTGAACGACTGCCTTGCTGAGTTTAGTTCTAACTCTAACCAAATGCACCAAACAAGCTAATAATATTGCTCCAAATGATTTGTGAATTAGACACAGTTATGTTTGATTAGGGTTGGGATCATATTTAGTATGTCCCTTATGAAAATTAGCCATATTGTTTTACTACAATAATAAATAAATAAATAAATAAAATTGTAGTTATTCCTTGGTAACTATAAATTTACCATACTGACCAATATAAAGACTATGTGGACATCATATTTAGTGTGCCAATATAAGGATATTTTGTATTTTATAATGAATAATCCATATAGACATTAACTATGTGGGTACTACCTTGGCCCCATGTAGGCAGCTTATATGGGACTGATTGTGTTTGCCCATATCAGACCCATATGTTAAACCCATATGGTTCACACTTGTATTACCCATTTTGAGCCCATACACTCATTTCCCATTAGTGACCCAGCTAGGACCATCTTTTCATCCATGTGGGACCTACTTGGCTAACCCAAGTGGGCCCCAGATAAGATGTCCATTTTGGGACCATGCCCACTTGGTACCCATATAGCCCAAGTAAAAACCATGTGGGCCCCACATATACATGTTGGCTGGGGTGTTTATGAGAAGTGTGATAGTATTAACTTAACTTAAAATAAGATGCCCATTTTGGGATTTTTTTGGCTACATCATTCATATATATGTATCTGCTTTTTATTGATGCACACTCACAACAACACTAAAAACTTTGTGCTTTTTGTAAACGGGATCAGCTTGCCTTCTCATCTTAGTCTCCATTGAAGCTTGAGCATCCTAACATTGATACACAAAGTCTCCGTGAATAGTAGATATTTATAAAAATTTATTATAGCTTAAATGGATTATTAATTGTATTTTCTAATATTGATAAGATAAAATTGATAATAAATTAGAATGTCTAATATGTCAGTCATTATAGAAAAGGTGTGGATTTCTCTATTAAAGGAAAGTCCATTATTGTGAGATGGCGAAGTCTAAGTGCATCAGCAAATTTCATATCTTTGCAGTCGAGAAAGCACTGGCTTATTAATAAATATTTTAAATGTCTTCTTTTTCCCATTGACATCATTACTTGCATAGAGCATATGGTGGCAAGGACATGGAGGTAATATCGTCCTATATATACTATACTTTTTGAATTGCTATATACAATTCTAATATAAATCGCGACTAGTTGCCTAGAAAATCTTTGGTCTTGGTATTTACTTGGCACCAAGTTGTTCCATTTTAAAATAAAATGCTAAGTGACATTAAGAAAAGTTTGACTGCAAATCACGTTATCATGAGTAATGCATTTAATAGGTGCATGCTAATGGACAAAACTGTGGAGATGGCGAGTCTGCGTCGGCATTCAGCAACTTCATCTTTGCAGTCGAGAAAGCACTGGCTTATTAATAAATATTTTAAATGTCTTCTTTTTCCCCGACACATCATTACTTTTGCCGGTATATTGCGGCAAGCATTATGTAGGCTATAATACGCCTATATATAAAATATGTTTTTGAAGGTTATTATATTAATTTAATATAAACGTGCGACTAGTTGCCTAGAAAAATCTCTATATATAAAATATGTTTTTGAAGGTTATTTTCGGACTTCCGCGATCAATAACTTTGTTA